>NC_079191.1:173156668-173194168 GCF_029499605.1 Hyla sarda
GAAATCCTAGTTTAAAAAAAAAAAAAAAAAAACGCTGGAACACAAGTACGTAGTCATGGGAGGGGATTCAAGGCCACTGCTCTCTGCCCCTGAGTAATGAGAGATGGGGAAGGATAAGTCACTTAAAGGGGTACTCTGCCCCTAGACATCTTATGCCCTACCGAAAGGATAGGTGATAAGATGTCTGATCACGGGGTCCTGCCACTGCACCCACCATTTGTTTAGAGAAGCTGGGGGCAGCGCCAGAGGCTCGTGATGTCAAGGCCACGCCCCTTCAATGCAAGTCTATGGGAGGGGGCGTGACGCACCTACCATAGACTTGCATTAAGGGGGCGTGGCCGTGACGTCACGAGCCTCCGCCCCGCATGACCAGTCATCCGGCACGGAGCGAAGTTTGCTCCGTGCACCAGATGTCTGGGTTGCCGCAGCCGAGATCACGGGGGTCCCCAGTGGCAGGACCCCCTGATCAGACATCTTATCCCCTATCCTTTGGATAGGGGGATAAGACTTTTAGGGGCGGAGGAGTACCCCTTTAAGGCACGTGCAGTACAGCTGCTGGGACCGCCTCCCAAGATGACGACTACTACTTTTTTTTAAACAGATTTTTCTAAAACTCGAGGGTATGTAGCTTCCTGGAGAGTAATTCATAGTGCTTACTAGAGATGAGCGAAGTTACAGTGATTCGATTAGTCACGAACTTCTCGGCTCGGCGGTTGCTGACTGTAGCCTGCATAAATTAGTTCAGCTTTCAGGTGCTCCGGTGGGAGACTCTCTCCTAGGACTGTATCCACCTTTTCCAGCCGACCAAAGCACATGAAAGCTGAACTAATTTATGCAGGCTAAAGTCAGCAACTGCTGAGCCGAGAAGTTCGTGACAAATCGAATTACTGGAAGTTAGCTCATCTCTTGTGCTCACTGCACCTGTTTCATGCTGCCTGTGGTGTGGGCAGCATAAAATAAGTGACAGGTTCCATTTAAGAGATGTTTTCTACACAGGCTGTTGGACCTAAACATTTTATAATAAGGTGGATGTTTACTTGTTGCTGTAGGGTTAGATTTGTTTACATGCTGTTACATTGTATTACTATTTACTTGTACAAGTGTGTGTGTTTTTTGTACAGGGTTTTTTTTTTTTTCATAAAAAAAAACAAGCAAATTAAAATCTTTTGTAACACTCTTATGTAGTGAACTTTTACTTAAAGGGTACTCCACTGCAAAACTTTTTTTTTTTTTTAAATCAACTGGTGCCAGATAGTTAAACCGATTTGGAAATGATTTCTATATAAAAATCATAACATCAATAAGATGTTTGTTCACGAGGGTCCTGCCGCTGGGGACCCCCGGGATCTCTGGTGCGGCACCCTAGTCACGCTTGCATGGAGTGAACCCTGCTCTGTGCCGGATGACTGGTGACTACAGCTGCCAAACTCCCTTCATTCATGTCTATGGGAGGAGGCATGACTGCTACGTACTAGCAGTCACGCCTCTCCCATAGACATGAATTGAGGGGACATGACGTCACTAACACAGAAGGTCCAAACTAACTGCAACTTACAGCATGCCCTAATACAGCCTATGGCTCTGCAACCGACCAAACCCTAGTACTACATTATTTTAATTTTTTTTTAATTAGTGGGTAGGGCAAGTAAGTTTTGGCCAAGCATATTCAAAATTTTTAGTTTGAGCCCAAAATTCTCTTTTCTCTATCGGCTCCATTGGGGGACACAGACCATGGGTATATGCTGCTGTCACTAGGAGGCTTGACACTATGGCAACAAGAAAAGTCGGCCCCTCCCAGCAGGATATACCCGCCCACAGGCACCTGAGCTAATCAGTTTTAGCTTAGTGTCTATAGGAGGCAGATGCTGGTCTGGGGTTCCACAGACCAGGTCAAATACTTTTTTTTTATTTTCCAGATTAGGGACGTTTAGATTTTTATTTCCCTTTTTATTTTCCTGTTTTTAGGTGGGGACATAACATTCACTGTTTCCCCATTTGCGATTGAGGGGGCACAGACATCATGGATGTATGTCAACCCCCTCTCGCCAACGGTCAGCGCCTGGGGTTGTACCTCACGGGTCCGGGTCCCCCTGCCTCCCTGCTCGTCTCGCTGTTACAGGCTGGCATGATGCAGGTGATAAAAGCTGACTGAAGACTTCATGAGGTACGTGCTTCTGACTGAGGTGAGTATTTTCCCCCTTTTTCTTACAGGTTTTTGGGACTTTCAGCCTCTGGAGACCCTCTGATTTCAGCCCACTCATCTTTATTAGTGCTGAAGAATATAAACTGGGCATCCCCTATCCACTTCTGGGCTGTGGGGATCTTTAGTCAGTGGTGTAGGACTGTGTTTCCTTTCCTTCCCCCCTCAGCGTCTGTCCTACTGCTGCAAGGGGAACTAACGCCGGCACCTCAGTGGACATTTTAGTTTCATATCCGCGCCCGCGCGCTGCGGGCAGATCCCCACACTAGCTCCGGCCGTGTCGCTTTCAGACAAGCCTGGAGCGTCATTCTCCTCATCCTGTCGGCACGCTCCCTCATATAGAGCTATTGGGCGCCATTATAGCCAAGCATATTTCTCTCCCCGGCTGCGGCTCTTGTCGGCTATTCGTCCTGCCTACTGGCGGCTGGCAGGAATATCTTTCTTTAACGTGTGGGCACACATTCTAGTCTCGCTTCTGTGCCAATTTTTTTCTCTCTCTCTCTCTCTCTCTCTCTTTCTCTTCCTCTCTCTCTCTCCCTCTTCTCCTCACAACAGCTACCTTACTAGGGACACAGACACTGGGTGAGGCTGTTTTAATTTGCTATGTCCGAACTCAGAACTGTCCCTCTTTCTAGACAGCTAACCGGGCCCTGGTCATCTATTACACTTGCAAGGGCTGCAATACAAAAATGTCTGGTTCCGCTGAACCAACTTGTTCCACTGCACCCCCACGACCCTCCTGGTATTTCTACTCAGGATTCTCCTGCAGACCCTGTGGGCTCTGCTATCCCTCCAGAATGGGTGTCTTCTCTCTCTGTATCGCCTCTCTGCCTCAGCAGCCAGCAAATGCACCTCTTCTAAGGGGCACTCACCGGGTTGCCGCTCTGGTTTTCCAGATCAGCACACCAGGTCTGTTTCTCCCTCATCCGAGGCTGCCTCCACCCGTTTTCACACTCCTGGAGAACTGGAAGATGAGGTTTCTGGTTCTGCCTCTGACTCAGAACGCCGAACAGATACGGCCGGCCTGGCGGACACCTTTCATCTAGAGGACCCAGGAACTTCGGACGTGGCTCCAGAAGTTTCCTTTCACCGTTCCCGGCCTGCACCTAAGGTTTTCAGCTCTCATGCTGAATTTGATGCCTTGCTGGAGTCTGCCTGGAGGCACCCTGACAATAAGTTTCAAAATAACAAAGAAGGATCAAGCGCAATTTCCCTTTGCCATATTGCTCGGTGGACCACTCCTCCCACAGTGGACCCTCCGTTCTCCCTCCTGTCAAAAGCAAATACTCTGCCATTTGCGGACTCAGCTTCATTCAAAGACCCGGCAGACAAGAAGGTGGAGACTCGGGTGAAGCAGCGGGTTCTTCCTTGCTTCCTGCTTTTGCTTCTGCCTGGGCTTCTCAACTCCGCCAGGGTATTTTTTCTGGATCCCCCATGGAGGAATTGGCTGATTTAGCTCCCCTACTATCCAGGACTAGAGACTCTCTGTAATACTTCTATGCAATCAGCCCGTTGTGCGGCTTTTGCCACAGGCAACTTGGTGGCCCTTCGTTGTTCTATAAGGCTCAATGCCTGGAACGCGGATGCCGCTTCTAAGAAGTCTCTGACGGAGCTTCCTTTTACTGGTTCTTGTCTGTTTGGCAAGCGCATAGATGAGATTATCTCAGAGGCGATGGGTGGTAAAAGTTCCTTGTTACCCCAAAATAAGGCTCGCAGCACTACCTCATGTTGAACGTCTACCTCTTTTCGGTCTTTTCTGGCATTTGGTTCCACTGGGACGTCCAGACCGGCGCTCTCGCGGGACAAGACTTGCTCCTTCCAAACCCGTCCCTCCTGGAAATCTAATAACCGTTCCGGTCATTTCTCGCCTGAAGGGATAATCCCCATGGATTTTTCTCGGGTGGGAGGTCCTCTGCTTTTCTTCCGGGACATTTGGTCCGCATGCGTGCAGGACTCCTGGGTCAGAGACAAGGTGTCCAACGGATACCGGCTCGAATTTGCCTCCCTTCCAAGGGACCGCTTTTTTCGTTCCCGGGCTCCCTGGTCCTCCTCCTTTGGCGAGGGCCTTTCGGGGCGCAATCCAGTCCCTCCTCATTCAGGGAGTTATTGTCCCGGTTCCTCCAGAAGAGCGTTTTTTTATTCCAACCTCTTCGTGGTCCCCAAGAAAGGGGGTTCCGTCGCCCGATCCTAAATCTGAAGTGCCTCAACCAACACAGTCTCACCTTCCACATGGAGTCTCTCAATTTGGTCGTGGCATCCTTGGATCAAGGAGAGTTTCTTTCCTCAGTGGACATTCGGGACACCTACCTCCACATTTTTTCTAGGACTGCTTTGCAGTTCCGGAAGGCCATTTTCAGTTTGTGGCCCTTCCATTCTCTCTGGCCACTGCTCCAAGGGTCTTCACCAAGGTCCTGAGGTGTCTCAGTTCAGGTACCTGGATGACCTCCTGATCAAGGCCCCAACCAGAACCCAGAATCGGGAGAGCCTCCGTCTCACCCTTCAAACCTTATCTCTTTTCGGCTGGATGGTCAATCAGAACAAGTCCACCTTAACTCCCACTCAGCCTCTAATTTTTCTGGGACTCCAGTTCGACACCGCGCCCGCCCGGATTCGGCTTCTGCCGGACAAACTGCTGTCTCTTCTGTTGGGAGTTCAGATGCTTCAGAACCCTGCTCCAGTGTCCATTCGCTTTTGCATGGAGGTTCTGGGTCAGATGGTGGTGGCCATGGAGGCCGTTCCATTTGCCCAGTTCCATTACCGTCCTCTTCAACTTGCTCTTCAGTTATCCCTCGATCGCAGGATCATTCTGCCTCGGAGATCTCGCCAGTCCATTCTGTGGTCCTTTTCTGCCCCTCTGTTGGCAAGTCGTCCCGACGGATGCCAGTCTTTCGGGTTGGGGGGGGTGTCTTCAGGGACCGGACATTCCAAGGCTTTTGGTCCCCCCGAGAAGCCCTCCTCCCGATCAACATATTAGAACTTAGGGCAATCTAGCTTTGTCTCTGCCATTGGGAGATCCTTCTTCGGGACCGTCCTGTTCGTGTCCAGTCAGACAACTGCTGTGGCGTATATCAATCGCCAGGGTGGCACTCGCAGCTCTGCAACAATGTCTGAGGTGTCCAAGATTCTCCTCTGGGCAGAACTAAGAGTGCCGGCCATCTCGGCAATACACATTCCAGGAGTAAACAATTGGGAAGCGGACTTTCTCAGCCGATCCTCCAGCGACCCTGGCGAGTGGTCTCTTCATGCGGAGGTATTTGCAGAGATCTGCAACCTCTGGAGCACTCCAGACGTGGACCTATTCACGTCTTGCCACAACCAGAAGGTCCCTCACTTCGTGGCGAAGTCCCGGGATCCCTTGGCTCTGGCAGAAGATGCCCTGGTGATTCCTTGGTCGGACTTCGCCCTACCTTATCTTTTCCCTCCACTTCCCCTCCTTCCCAAGGTCCTGAGGAAACTCAAAACAGAGGGCGTTCCTGACATTCTCGTGACTCCGGACTAGCCCAGGAGGGCGTGGTATGCTGACGTGGTCCGACTAATGGACGACATTCCGTTGCGCTTTCCTCTTTGTCCGGACCCCTTTGCCACCCCAATTTACTGTCGCTGCATTTGAGGGCATGGCGGTTGAGACTTAGGTTTTAAGGGCTCGGGGTTTCTCTCCCCAGGTGATTCACACTATGCTCAGGGCGCGCAAGCCCTCCTCTGCGAAGATTTACTACCGTACTTGGCGGTCTTATTTTCGTGGTGGGAATCTCATTCCTTTTCTCCTGTTACGTTCTCTCTCCCTCGACTCCTTTCTTTTTTGCAGTCAGGGCTGGAACAATAGTTAGCTCTCAGTTCCCTTAAGGGTCAGGTTTCGGCCCTTTCCATTATTTTTCAGTGTCCCCTAGCATCCGATCCCCATATCCGGATTTTCTTCAGGGAGTGGCCCACACGGTCCCTCCTTACATGTCCCCTACACCACCTTGGGACTGGGACTTAGTTCTTTGTGCCCTGCAGGGTACTCCCTTCGAACCCAGCAGGGACATTCCTCTTCGACTCCTTTCCTGGAAGGTGGAGTTCCTTAACGCTATTACCTCTATTAGAAGAGTTTCAGAGCTGGCTGCTCTCTCCTGCCGTTCTCCCTTCCTGATCATACACCAGGACAAAAATGTCTATTGTCAGATTCTGTCTTTCTTACCAAAGGTTGTTTCTGCTTTTCATCTTAATGAGGACATCCTCCTTCCGTCCTTTTGTCCCGCTCCATCTCATCCCAAGGAACGTTTGCTCCACAAACTGGATGTGGTGAGGGCTGTTCGGACCGCTCTCTCTGTCACTTCTTCTGTGACTTTTTTTTTGTTCTTACGGAAGTTCGCCGTAAAGGACAACCTGCCTCTGATCTGCTATTTCAGAAGCCTACCGCTACAAGGGGAAGACTCCACCCTTCAGGGTTTCGGCTCATTCCACTTGTTCTGTCGGGGCATGCTGGGTTCTCCGCAACAAGGCTTTGGCCTCACAGGTTTGTAGAGTGGCCACTTGGTCTTCTTTGCACACCTTCAAAGTTCTACCAGGTTCATACCTTTGCATCCGCTGATGCTAGTCTGGGACGCAAAGTGTTGCAGCTGGCTGTGGTCCAGCCTTCTGCCTGACTGTTTTTACTTTGCCCACCCTAGAGACTGCTTTGGTACATCCCATGGTCTGTGACCCCCAATGGAGCTGATAGAGAAAAGGAGATTTTTGTATTTACCGTAAAATCTTTCTCAAAGGATCCATTGGGGGACACAGCACCCAACCTCTTTTTCTGGTGTTCCTGGTTCGGTTACCTGTCTGAGGGTGTGTTCAGTTAATTTGTATTCTGTGGTTTCCTCGGACGGTTCATGTTTTTTTTTCTGACCGGTCTGTGCTCTCCTACTGCTCTGGGACTAAAACTGATTAGCTCAGATGCCTGTGGGCGGGTATATCCTGCTGGGAGGGGCCGACTCTTCTTTTTGCCATAGTGTCAAGCCTCCTAGTGACAGCAGCATATACCCATGGTCTGTGTCCCCAATGGATCCTTCGAGAAAGTGATTTTACGGTAAGTACAAAAATCTCCTTTTTGGTGCACCACTATTAAATGCATAGCTTTTATTTTCATGCTCCTTGAACAAAGATCCAGTACATTGAGCAGTGTTAAGAGTATTTGTCTGCTTGGAAGATTGCATCACAATCTGGAAAATTTTAAAAGAACAAATAGAAGACCCATAAATTGTGACCCCAAACCATACAGGAATCCCCACCATGCTTGTCACTGGGCTGACAACATTGTAGGTTTCATCTAGTGATCTCCACATGAATGGAAATAAAACAGGACATATGGGACCATATAATATTTCCATGCATCAGTGTCCATGTTCTGTGGTCTTCACACCCCTAAACATGTTTGATACTGCTTGGTGTCAATCAAGCTATCGCAGCTCTAACAATACGAATGCCCGTAACTCAGCAATAATTACAGGGGCTGTAGTTTTGTGTCTATTGGCTACAATTTGACAGTGTCTGTCTGTCCCTCACATCCAGCTTTCACCACATCATCTTCTGTCTGTAGATGTTTTGCATTCTTTGCATACAGGGATTTGATCAAGGAAACAGAAGCTAAATCAATTTTGGTCCCGCCCCCCCTACCAGATGCATGCCAACAATCCCCTTTGGACCTCAGTCACATCTGAAATATCACACCCCTTAAAGACCACGGATGTATATTTGTCCGTGACTGGCTCTTGATCTGTGAAGCATGCTCAGAAGCTGAGCGCGCTTCATAACTGTTTGGTCCCGGTTGCTATCAGCAATCAGGACCCGCGGCTAATACCGGACATCGCCAATCGGGCTTATGTCTGGTATTAACCCTTCTGATGCTGTGATCAAAGTTGTTTGCAGCGTCTAAAACGGGAGAAATCCATACCCAGCTAGCTCAGCGGAGCTGTTCGGTCCCGAACAGCTGAGAGGACAGCAGGAGGGTGCCTTACCTTCTTCCCGGCTATCAGATTGGCTGAAATCCAGGCTTGAGCATTCAAGTGCAGAAAACACTGATCAATCCATTCCTATTGCAATGCATTGAAACAGTGCCTTCAATCAGTATATGCAATGTTATAGCCCCTAGAGGGGGCTATAACACTGCATAAAAAAGTGAAAAAAAGTTTAATTTAACCCCTTCCCTAATAAAAAATTAGAATCACCCCCACTTTTCCCCATTTAAAAAAAAACCATATGCGTTATTGCCACGTGCGTAACTGTCCAAAGTATAAATATATAGTTAATAAAACCGTACGGTCAATGGCGTGCGCAAAATAATTCCAAAGTTTTTTTGGCACCATAAATTTTTATACCATAAAAAAAAACGATCAAAAAGTCCAATAGGCGTGGCTATGCCCCGTGGCCACCATGCCTATACCCTGTATGTCAGTGCTGAGACTGCTGTGTGATGGACAGTTCCCAGTGCATAGGCCCCTTATTATCTTTATGTGCGGGCGGTGAACATTCAACTTAAGAAAAACCGGTGTCCATTCTCCTGTCTTCATATAGTACCAGCGTTGTGCTGCGGGCGGTGAGTTTTCATAGGAAGCGCTCGCTCCAGATTGGTCCCAGTGTGCAGCGTAATGCTAGAGGCAGAGCATTAACCCGTGCATTGGGCCCATCGAGAGCGAGTGTTTGCTTGACAGCATATTCACCCGACAGTGCCCATTCTTCTGTCTTCTTATAGAGATTTCATATCAAGCCAATGGCCCCAGTGTGCTGCGTAATGCTAGAGGCAGAGCAATACGCTGTGCACTGGGGCCATCGGGAACGAGCGCTTGCTATGAAAACTCGCTGCCCGCAGCCCCGGCATTATATGAAGACAGGAGAACAGCAAAAGCTATGCCAGAGTTGTAATTGTTAACCACTTTTTCAATCTAGGATTAGTTTAAGGGGGTGAAAATTCATGACATTTGTGCTTTAACTGTCTATTCACATGTACAGTATGCTGCGCAGGATACTGTATGTGTGAATAGACCCTAATGCTGATAAGTCACACAGCCTCAGGTGCTGTGCTGTACGGTTGCTTTGGAAACTGCACCACTTAGTGAAGTTTTATGCACAAGTCCCGTTCATCAGAAAAGGGCTTGTGCACATCACTTTACTGCGCGTGGTACAGTTGCCACCCAATATGGCCTTTGTGTCTCTATGCAGGAGCTGAAGATCACACAGGTTTGCAATGTTGGATATATGCTGTAATGTTAAAAAAATAAAATAAATAAAAAATTTGTATATTAGTCACTCAAACTCATTTTTTATCAAATAAATGTTTATTCAGGACGGATTTATTTTCCAATCATTCTGTGCAACAACCTTAAAGCGTAATACAATTGGACTGATCAGTATTTACAACATCACCACATTTACAAAGTAAATATTTAGTCACCTTTACCACCTAGGTCAGTGTTTCCCAACCAGGGTTCCTCCAGCTGTTGCAAAACTACAACTCCCAGCATGCCCAGACAGCCAAAGGCTGTCCGGGCATGCTGGGAGTTGTAGTTTTGTAACAGCTGGAGGAACCCTGGTTGGGAAACACTGACCTAGGTGCTGCTTTATTTAGCTGGAGCCTGTAGCAGCAGTGCAACACACGGGATTGATATGGTGTGTAGACTACACAAAGCCTACAACAATAAGGCCTATTATCAGAATCTGGTTGTCACTGGTCTCTCTAGCATAAAACCTCTTAAAACTTGACAGATTGTGCCTGTACAACAAAGAGCAACATTTTCATATAACACAACAGCATGTCAATCTGTTTGTTTGCAGTCTCCATTAGGCATTCTTCTTTAGCCAAAACATCATAGACAGCAGCAGCATGTAACGCAACTTAAATTATAGAAAATAAAGTCTCTTTTTAAACTCCCAAAAGAGGAATTTTCATAACCCAATTCACATGCAATGGCCAAATATGGGGAGAGAATTTACAATCCACATCCTTCATGTCACAGGTATTAGTGACTACAATACACCATTCATTTGTCTGATATTAAAAGCAACATAAACCTATTCCTCACACTGAAACTACCTTCATTTGCTACAAGAGCATACTGCTAGGCGCTGTGTACACACTGCAGTCATGGCTTCTGTACTGGAGCGGGTCGAAACTACTATAATGTAGTCCATTCTCGTCCTTCCTCCATTGTCCGGTATAACCTGAACAGCGGCTGTCAAGTGACTGCTGCAACCATGCAATCTAACATCTGTCGTTCATGTAACATGGGAGTGCTGAAGACAGGCAGAACAGGGAGAGGTAAGTGAAGCTAAATTTTTTTTTTATTTTTTTTTTATGTTGATGACCCTGCCAGCCTGGGACTTGTCAAGCCCTGCTGTAGTCCAAAACTGAATCAAACAGCTTAGTCCTCAGTCTGCAAAAAAAAATGTAGATCCACTTTTAAATGTGCCCCTACTGTTCCTGGATACTAGGAGCATTTGGGGCACTTTATACCTTTTTGCAGACTAAATGAACCGACGGCTGAGCTGTCAGGTCCTGTTTTGGACTGTAGTACTATAGTTTTGCTCAACTCTAGGCACAACAGAAACTGACTGCTTTGCCAGTCCCCTCAAACGGACCATGCTGACATAATAGTCCACCAGGGTGTCTATCTCGCTGATGGGAATAGAGCAGCAATCTTTGCTTTTTTTTTTTTCTCCCCCCTTTCTTTCTATCAAATCGGACAGAATGGAGTCTTGGACAAATCTTTTTCAGGCAATAAAGTCTAGTCGGACATTCTACAAGATATACATCTTTAATTAAAAAACAAGCCTTTTCTGTACAATGAGGATGCGTCCATTTCACAGCTGCCTGAGAGATGCCTCTGAATATTAACCGTCAACTGGTTAAAGGGGTACTCCCGTGGAAAACTTTTTTTTTTTTTTTAAATCAACTGGTGCAAGCACGTTAAACAGATTTGTAAATCACTTATATTAAAAAATCTTGATCTTTCCAGTACTTTTTAGGGTTTGTATACTACAGAGGAAATTCTTTTCTTTTTGGAACACAGTGCTCTCTGCTGCGCCCCTTCCATAGACTTGCATTGAGGAGGCGTGGCTGTGATGTCATGAGTCCCCGCCCCACACCGCTAGTCTTCCAGCATGGAGCAAAGTTTGCTCAGTGCACCAGATGTCTAGGGTGCCGCAGCCAAGATCACAGGGATCCCCAGAGGCAGGCCCCCCGTGATCAGACATCTTATCCCCTATACTTTGGATAGGAGATAAGATATCTAGGGGCAGAGGACCCCTTTAACTTGTGCATGACTGTAAACCTTCAGTGTACATCCTTTAGATGAAGCATTCATAGTCCTGCATGGACACTTTCACACCAACAGAAGTGCAGAAAATTGAAAGTGCATAGGAGAGCATCCAAGAGCTGCCTTCTTACATAGGACATAGTATGAACACCACCTGTGCTTCTCATACATTCTGGTGGTAGGTCAAATACATACTAGCTATCCTCTACAAGGCTCCAGCTAAATAAAGCACCTAAACATATTAAGAAAGTGCATAAACATAAATAACATGAAATATACAGAACAGATGAGATACTGAACACTTGAGACACATGAATACTGGAGCGCGGTATACAATCAATTAGTACATTAGTGCAATACAGTAGGACACTCGTGTGACCCAAGGACCTCATGGTGATGTCAGTTCAAGCTTGTTAGATCATTGCTCCAAACACGGTGTGGAAGGTAAGGTTAATATTGTCTTTTGTCTCAGCAGTTTTTCCTCCTCAGTTACGTACAGATAAGGGTAGATTCACACACAGATGCTTTTGCTGTAGGAGTTTTTGCTATTGAAAAGCAGTTCCAGTCATCTGAATGTGGTTGGTAAATAGATATCTGCAAACTCCATTCACCCAAAAGGGTCTATTCACACGGCAGAATTTCCACCTCAAATTAAAAGGAAAACTGTCAGCTTTCTCCCCCTGCACTAACCAGCAGTACTGGCTGGTAGTGCAGGGAATGCTGATGAGTTTGATGCCTTCCGTGCCCAGATCCGCCACGCTGTTCGGCCCTAATCTTCTATTTTCAGAATATGCTAATAAGGTACTAACTGGCACAGGCAGGGTAACTGGCACTCTGACATCAGTGCTGCTGGCCGCATCGCCGCCCAGGTCATCAATATTCCTCCCCTCCCCGCTCTGTAATGAAGAGAGAGGAATATTGATGAGCTGGGCGGCGCTGCGGCCCGTCACTGACGTCAGAGTGCCAGTTAGCACCGCATTAGCATATCTTGAAAATGGGTCGTGCAGAATCCCATAGAAGTCTATGGGCTTTAATTTGAGGCAGCATTCCGCAAGCAGAAATTCTGCTGTGTGAATAGACCCTAAAGCTGACTGGAAAAGCATGAACGGAACTGCCAACTAAGGATTACATATAACCGTAAACCTGCTGTGTGGCAATTGCCCAGACAACAAAAAAATTTGAATACCAAGGGTACCAGTTATGGTTGAAATGGCAGTCATTCTAGCTATGCCCTGGAAAAATACAGAGCTTATAGAGAAAGCACTGCTTCCATAAAAGAAAGATAAAGAAAGGATATGAATTGGGTTTTGTCCTTATCCTGCCTACATACTACAGCTGGTTTGGTTACATCTGTGGTAGTAACATCAGAACTTGGGGCCGAGTTGCCAATAAACAGCCTATTTGTGCGATTCTCTGGGCCTCATTAAATTTTTTTTTCTTCTTCCCTGATACAATCTTTTATAACAACTTTCTAAAAGGTCAGTCTTTCCCAACTAGGGTGCCTCCAGCTGTTGCAAAACTACAACTCCCAGCATGCCCGGACAGCCTTTGGCTGTCCGGGCATGCTGGGAGTTGTAGTTTTGCAACACCTGGAGGCACCCTGGTTGGGAAACACTGTAATAGGTGCTGACATTCCATGAAGTTATCAGTCCTCCCACAATCAGTCATAGACAAACTATCCGGGACACTTTTCGGACAATGGCTTAAAAGAAACGCTGGAAATACTGTCTCATTTAGGAGTCGCCTTTGACAATTTCCAAGCTGCGGTGGAATGTAGCAGATGATGCTGCTTAAAAGATGGAGGGAATTGTAAATATGGTTTTCTACCCCTTATCCTGGCAATCCAGTCAATCTGCAGTCTTCTCCTATGAGGTTTCATCTTCCTGTTCAGAATTGTACGACTCAAGACTCTGTCTTGCCATTTGATCCCTCCTTACTCGCAACCGCTCACATTTTGGGCAATGGTCCGAGCGGAAACAATACTTGTGATAACAGGCCTTACAGTCTGTGCAGAGAGAGAGAGAGAGAGTAAAAGGAGATGCATAGAAAAAAAAATTATTCATTCATCGGTAAACAGTGAATTATGACAACACATAAAAAATGTAGTGCCCAAATACATGATCAGAGAGACTTTACGCTTTTGTTACATTAAAACTTGGATACATTTGGTAGCACATACCTTCACATCTTCGGCACTTTGTCAATTCAAATGGGAAAATGATGTCTTCACCCTGACAGAATTCACAAATGAAGCCTTTTGCTTGGCACAACTAGTGAGAGAAAAAATAATAATAAAAAAAAAATAATTATAATCTAAATATATCTCTATATATAAAACTCAATGTGTGTGTGTGTGTACGTGTGTGTGTGTGTGTACGTGTGTACGTGTGTGTGTGTACGTGTGTACGTACGTGTGTGTGTGTGTGTACGTGTGTGTGTGTGTGTACGTGTGTACGTGTGTGTGTGTGTGTACGTGTGTACGTGTGTATGTATGTATGTATGTATGTGTGTGTGTGTGTGTATGTTCCAGTATCACGTCCAAACGGCTAAAGATATTAACATGAAACTTGGCACACATGTTACTTATATGTCATCAACAAACATAGGATAGGTGATTTAACCCTTACCCACCCGATTTGCCAGGGGCGGAGTTTATGTTTAAAGTCCTATACAAGTCTATGGGAAATATATGTTACTGCATAACTTCCAAACGGCTGGAGATATTTCTATCATACTTGGTCACGTTACTTATATATCCACTTAAAATATAGGATAATTAATTTAACCCCTAACTACCCCCATTTGTGAGGGTCAGGGTTTTTGTTTAAAGTCCCATGCAAATCAATGGGAAATGTATGTTCCCACATAACTTCCGTACGGGTGGAGATATTTCAATACCTGGTACACATATTACGGGTCGGGATGGGAGGAAGGGATGGGAGGTCGGGATAGGAGGTCGGGATATGACAACAATATATGAGGATCGGATATGAAGTCAAAAGCTTTCTCCTTTGTTTATTTTCCTCCTCAACAAGGATTAGGAAGGAAAAAACCGGGCAACGCTGGGTACTCAGCTAGTAATAATATAAATATATTTATTTTGTGTGTGTGTAAACAGGAGCCAGTCTCTCCAGTGTCAGTTGACATCCTATAAACTACAGAACGCCTAGCATATTTCTCCTGGTAGCTCACAGATGCCTTCCCTCACTGCCAAGCCCTGTAGGCCCCTGCGTGCATAGAGTGCTGCTAAAAAAAATCATTTCAGATCAGTAATATAGGAGGTGGGTACATACACAGATTGGTTGTACAATCATGACACTGTTTCTCGGCTATTAGCTACATGCAGTTTTTTGAGTATAGCATATGAGATGCAGCCTTATACTGCTCTACCCTGTTTGTAAGAGCTGACAGGGAGACAGACTAAAGCTGCACCTTATGGGAATACACACACTCTGCAGTGTGAGTTAGAGGGGTACTCCGGTGGAAACTTTTTTTTTTTTTATGAACTGGTGCCAGAAAGTTAAACAGATTTGTAAATGACTTCTATAAAAAAAGCTTTACCCTTACATTACTTTTTAGCAGCTGTATGGTAGAGAGGAAATTCTAGTCTTTTTGAATTTCTTTTCTTTCTGACCACAGTGCTCTCTGCTGACACCTCTGTCCGTCACAGGAAATGTCCAGAGCAGCATAGGTTTTCTATGGGGATTCTCTCCTGCTCTGGACAGTTCCTGATACGGGCATCAGGTGTCAGCAGAGAGCACTGTGGACAAGACAAAAAAAAAAGAAATTCAAAAAGAATAGAATTTCCTCTTTAGCATATAGCTGCTAATAAGTACAGGAAGGGTAAAGATTTTTTAATAGAAGTCATTTACAAATCTGTTTAGCTTTCTGGCACCAGTTGATAAAAAAAATTAAATAAAAATAAAAAAAATAGTTTTCCACTGGAGTACCCCTTTAAAGAAGCAAAGTTCTCGGTCACCAATTCATCACTTGTCATACTTACAATAAACACCCTCTGCAAAACCAAAAGACACCATGGGAAATTTAGGCTGTATTAGGACAACCATATTAGAGGGAGAAAAGTAAATAGAATAGCAGAACATATAAAGGACACCAACTAAACATGGCATACAAAACTTGGTAGTCCACACTTCTACACCAAATGTTCCTGCTCTCATATCCCAGAATTATTTGCGGTGGTCTCAGGTGGCTCCTGTAAACTTTCCTAAGGAACATCTGTAGCCAGGAACTACAGAACATGTGTAGGAACTATAGGAACCTTGCTTCAGAGACACTGGACTAGGCTTACTACATGTAGGTAATAATATTGATTGCTCAGTTGCTTTGGAAGGTAGACTATTAAAGGGGCACTCCACTGCCATCCCGCCCACTCCCATAGACTTGCATTGAGGGGGCGTGGCCAACCCCTGCAGCACGCACACAGCAGTCGGAACTAAATGTTCCGAATGCTGGCCAGTGGAGTACCCCTTTAACTCCAAGCTAACTATTAACACTGGCACCACTATGATCTTAGGGTAGAGTGCAGTGGACAAACAACCCCATACCCTGATAGAAACCCACCCCCACCAGCGCTTGTGAGAATATTTTAGCTTGACGCATAATATCCTTTACAGTTAGCAAAGTCTTAGACTGGAATTTTTACTGAACAAAGCAGAAAAAGCTAAAAATATTATGCGTCATTCAAGCCCAGGTCTTATGTGCTCACCATGCATTTATCCACGTGTAAGGTTCCAAGTCTCACTAATTCTTTCAGTCGTGGCACCAATTCCCCCTTCTTTATGGCCACAAGATCATTCAAGGAGAAAAGGTGCAAGTCTTCAGTCAGATGTCCTGGGACACTGTCATACAATTCCAGTATACTGTGATGGGAAAAAGATTCACCAAAAATATTAACTACAGCACTAGAAGTATACCCCATCCCCTTAAAGGGGTACTCCGGTGGAAAACTATATATTTTTTTTAAATCAACTTGTGTCAGAAAGTTAAACAGATTTGTAAATTACTTCTATTTAAAAATCTTAATCCTTCCAGTACTTATCAGCTGCTGTATGCTTCAGGGAAGTTTTTTTTCTTCTTTTCAGTCTGACCACAGTGCTCTCTGCTGACAACTTTGTATCAGAACTGCCCAGATTAGAAGCAAATCCCCATGGGAAACCTCTCCTGTTCTGGGAAGTTCCTGACAAGAACAGAGGTGTCAGCAGAGAGCACTGTGGTCAGACTGGAAAGAACTACAGAAAGAAACACAATTTTCTCTGGAGCATACAGCAGCTGATCAGTACTGAAAGGATTAAGATTTTTAAACAGAAGTAATTTACAAGTCTGTAACGTTGTGGCACCAGTTGATTTAAAAAAAATGTGTTTTCCACCGGAGTACCCCTTTAAACAATTTCAATGTGGACTCTCACCCTTTGGCCAGTCTACAGGTTTTGAACATGTTCTTCAGGTGCACCAACTGGATTCGTAATAGCTGTGAACACAATTAATTAACAACCTTATTAACATGTACGGGGAAACTCTAGGTTACTATTTGCCTAGAACCTATTGAAACCTACCCGGACTTGCTCCAGAGCCTTCACCTTCTTGTACATTGCATTGTTGATATCATGAAGATTATAGAGTGGGTCACTCCAGATCTTGGTAAGAAGGTCTTTGGAGAAGTTACTCACATAATACTTGCTGAAGTCCCATTTCCGTAATATTCGGCCAGGAATGACAGACTGGGCATTCTCATGGCAACACTGACAAAAATATTTACCCAGATACTCACAGTATCGAAGCCTTTTAATGTAATCTTTTGGGAAGAATACAGATACTTAAATTAGATTTTTCAGAATACTGGCTGCTTTGTAAGACAAATATATTTACATGTTTCCACCATATGGCATATAGAGTGCAATGGGAACAATAAAAACATGACCAAGGCTTTTTAATAAAACACTGTGGTTGATCAAGACTAAAGAGGGCATAACCCAACCAATACAACTGAGGATACTGCATGCCACTTACCAGGCTCAATTCTAATGCCACAACCAGCACATCTGTAATTCTGCTTTGTCACTGCAACTTTTTTCCTGTAAAAAAAAAAAAGCCCAGATTAAACCTATGGCACACGACCACTCACTTCTCCATAAAGCTGTCATTTTATGACATACGTGGGAGCTGTGTGGATATTGAAGATGATCTGTGGCCGTGGAGGGGCCCATTCCAAGTTTCCACGAACACGAATACGCAGCTTGTATATATCAGCATGTTCTCCATCATCTGGTGAAATTGGCATGGAATCTGGGATTGGCAAGAGCTGAAACAAAGAGCAGCTCTTAATACTTGTTAAAACATATGAGAAAACAAATAGGAATTAGCAAGTTACAAAGCAAGGGTTAACCAGACTAGCCACAAGAAGATACAGTAACTTCACATGTGTGGCTCCTACATTTGAGAAAAAACGACAGACATTAAATTCTTTACACTCGCTGGGCACCACTTCTGGTTAGGGTATGTTCACACTGAGGAATTGGGGTGGAAATCACGCTGAAGATTTCCGCCCCAAAACACTTTTTTTTCCGCTCAGAATTAGCAGCGATTTCGCACGGAAATCAGGTTTCATGCGGAGGAGGAGTATCAAGTATTTCTATTCATAAAATTATTATTTATTTTTTTTCATGCGGAAATTCTGCGTGGAAATGTTTCTGACTGAAAAAAAAAAATAACATTGATCTCTATGGGAGAACAACGCTGATTCCGCCTCGTCAGAATTCTGCTTGAGGAAATTCCTCAGTGTGAACTGAGGGGCAGAAATTCTGCACAGCTCTATGGGGATTTCACTGCTGAATGATATGGAGAGGAAAAAGCGAGCAGAATTACTTGTGGAAATTCCTCTCCAATTCCTCAGTGTGAACATACCCTTACATGGCTTTCTGTCTCCCTCCTCCTGTTGTATGTGTGCTCAGCCACACTGGAGGTAACCTGGGAGGAGGCTGTAAGTCGGGCCTAATGCTGCCGTAATTGCCCACTGGCCCCTGGTTTTGCTTATCACGCACAGGTAGGTTAGTTGTTAGGTCCCGTGCCACTTGAGAAACCTTGGCGTTGATGTGCGGGCTCTGGTATGTCCTTCAGCTAAGGATATACTGGCGAATGTCTCAATTTTAACATCAGTGTTGAGGGATAGCCAATGTCATTGTTTACATCTACCACAGTAGTGCACCTACATTTCTGTATTGTATTACATGGCTTTCTGGCCAGTTATTGGCATACCATGCACCTCTGCATCTCCTACACTCTGGTACATACCAGCTTTAGTTTTCTAGCAAGATGTTTTCTCTTTTTATAGCTTACACTAGGTATAGGTATGGGCCTGTGTAGCTTATAACAATTTTATTAAGTACATTATTCCAAGAATGACAGGTATATCCTATCCACAGAATAGGTCATAACTAGCAAACAGAGGTGTGAAAAAAGGGACTCAGGGACTAAAACTGAGCACAATCTACTTGTCCTGGTACATAAAATAATTTCAACCAAAATAGTCTGTAAGGTCTTTATTAACCCCTTAAGGACCCAGCCAATTTTTACTGTAGGATCCGGCCATTTTTTGCACATCTGACCACTGTCACTTTAAACATTAATAACTCTGGGATGCTTTTACCTTTCATTCTGATTCCGAGAAAGTTTTTTCGTGACATATTCTACTTTATGTTAGTGGTAACATTTTGTCGATACTTGCATCAATTCTTGGTGAAAAATTCCAAAATGTGATGAAAAAAATTGAAAATTTAGCATTTTTTTAACTTTGAAACTCTCTGCTTATAAGGAAAATTAATATTCCAAATAAATTATATATTGAATCATATATACAATATGTCTACTTTATGTTTCCATCATAAAGTTGGCATATTTTTACTTTTGGAAGACATCAGAGGGCTTCAAAGTATAGCAGCAATTTTCCAATTTTTCACAAAATTTTCTAAATCGAAATTTTTCAGGGACCAGTTCTGTTTTGAAGTGGATTTGAAGGGCCTTCTTATTAGAAATACCCCAAAAAATGACCCCATTATAAAAAACTGCACCCCTCAAAGTATTCAAAATGACATTCAAAAGGTTTGTTAACCCTTTAGGTGTTTCACAGGAATAGCAGCAAATTGAAGGAGAAATTCAAAATCTTCATTTTTTACACTGTCATGTTCTTGTAGACCCAGTTATTGAATTTTTACAAGGAGAGAAATCTTCCTAAAATGTGTAACCCACTTTCTCTCGAGTAAGAAAATACCTCATATGTGTATGTCAAGTGTTCGACGGGCGCAGTAGAGGGCTCAAAAAGGAAGGAGCGACAGTGGGATTTTGGAAAGTGAGTTTTTCTGAAATGGTTTTGGGGGGGCATGTCACATTTAGGAAGCCCCTATGGTGCCAGAACAGCAAAAAAAAAAAAAAAAGCACATGGCATACTATTTTGGAAACTACACCCCTCAAGGCACGTAACAAGGGGTCCAGTGAGCCTTAACACCCCACAGGTGTTTGGCGACTTTTCATGAAAATTGGATGTGTACATTTTTTTTTTTTTTTCACTAAAATGCTAGTTTTCCCTCAAATTAAATTTTTTTTACAAGGGGTAATAGGACAAAATGCCCCCCCAAAATTTGAAACCCCATCTCTTCTGAGTATGGAAATACCCCATGAGTGGACGTCAAGTGCTCTGCTGGCGCACTACAATGCTCCGAAGAGAAGGAGCGCCATTGAGCTTTTCGGAAAAAAAATGTTTGGAATGGAAGTCCGGGGCCATGTGCGTTTACAAAGCCCCCGTGGTGCCAGAACAGTGGACTCCCCCACATGTGACCCTATTTTGGAAACTACACCCCTCACAGAATTTAACAAGGGGTGGAGTGAGTATTTACACCCCACTGGCATTTGACAGATCTTTGGAACAGTGGGCTGTGCAAATGAAAAATTACATTTTTTATTTTCACGGACCACTGTTCCAAAAATCTGCCAGACACCTGTGGGGGACGTAAATGCTCACTGTACCCCTTATTACATTCCGTGAGGGGTGTAGTTTTCAAGATGGGATCACATGTGGGTATTAATTTTTTTGTGTTTATGTCAGAACCGCTGTAAAATCGGCCACCCCTGTGCAAATCACCAATTTAGGCCTCAAATGTACATGGTGCGCTCTCGCTCCTGAGCCTTGTTGTGCGCCCGCAGAGTATTTTACGCCCACATATGGGGTATTTCTGTACTCAGGAGAAATTGCGTTACAAATTTTGGGGGTCTTTTTTTTCCTTTTAATGCTTGTGAAAATAAAACGTATGGGGCAAAACCAGCATGTTAGAGTCATTTTTTTTTTACACTAACAAGCTGGTGTAGCCCCCAACTTTTCATTTTCATAAGGGGTAAAAGGAGAAAAAGCCCCCCAAAATTTGTAGTGCAATTTCTCCCAAGTACGGAAATACCCCATATGTGGCTCTAAACTGTTTCCTTGAAATACGACAGGGCTCTGAAATGAGAGAGCTCCATGCGCATTTGAGGACTAAATTAGGGATTGCATAGGAGTGGACATAGGGGTATTCTACGCCAGTGATTCCCAAACAGGGTGCCTCCAGCTGTTGCTAAATTCCCAGCATGCCTGGACAGTCAGTGGCTGTCCAGAAATGCTGGGAGTTGTTGTTTTTCAACAGCTGGAGGCTCCGTTTTGGAAACACTGCCATACAATACGTTTTTCATTTTTATTGGGGGGGGGGGACAGTGTACGGGGGTGTATATGTAGTGTTTTACTCTTTATTATGTGTTAGTGTAGTGCTTTTAGGGTACATTCGCACTGGCGAGTTACATCGAGTTCCCTGCTAGGAGTTTGCGCTGCGGTGAAAAATTTGCCGTAGCCCAAACTTGAAGCAGGAAACTTACTGTAAACCTGCCCGTGTGAATGTACCCTGTACTTTCACATGGTGGGGCAAACCTCCAGCTGTTTCAAAACTACAACTCCCAGCATGTACTGACAGACCATGCATGCTGGGAGTTGTACTTTTGCAACAGCTGGAGACACACTGGTTGGAAAACCTTCAGTTAGGTCCTGTTACCTAACTCCGTATTTTCCAACCAGTCTGCCTCCAGCTGTTGCAAAACTACAACTCCCAGCATGTACTGATCGCCGAAGGGCATGCTGGGAGATGTAGTTATGCAATAGCTGGAGGTACACAACTACAACTCCCAGCATGCCGAGACAGCTGTTTGCGCATGCTGGGATTTGCAGTTTTGCAACATCTGGAGGGCTACAGTTTTAGAGAACACTGCAAAGTGATCTCCAAACTGTGGTCCTCCAGCTGTTGCAAAACTACAATTCCCAACATGCCCAGACAGCAAACAGTTGTTTGGGCATGCTATGAGTTGTAGTTTTGCAAGATCTAGAGGGCTACAGTTTAGGGACCACTATATAGTGGTCTAAAAATGTAGCCCTCCAGCTGTTGCAAAACTACATATTCCAGCATGCCCAAACAGCTGTCTGGGCATGCTGGGAGTTGTAGTTTTGCAACATCTGGAGGGCTACAGTTAGAGACCACTGTATAATGGTCTCAAACTGTACCCTCCAGATATTGCTAGGCAACTCACCGGCTTCCGTCGGATCCAGCCGCACGTCATCACCGCCCACCGATCTCCGTCGCCCGCAGCCTCCGACGCCCGCCCGGATCGGTAAGTGGATCTTCGGCGCCGGTCCCCGTCGTTTCCCCGTCCTGCCCCGCCTATTGTGGGTGGGCAGGACGGGGAAAACGAAAGTTAACCCCCCGCCCCCGATCTGCTATTGGTGGTCGCGTCTAGACCACCAATAGCAGGGATAGGAGGGGTGGCACCCCTGCCACCTCACTCCTATCCCTTCAGGGGGATCGTGGGTGTCTTAGACAACCACGATCCCCCTTATATTCCGGGTCACTATAGACCCGTAATGACCCGTAATCGCGCAAAATGCAAGTGTGAATTCACTTGCGATTTGCCACGATCGCCGACATGGGGGGGGTCTGATGACCCCCCTGGGCGTTTGCACGGGATGCCTGCTGTGTCATGACGTACGCGTATGTCAAGGGTCCTTAAGGGGTTAATAGAAACTTAATAGGCAGACCAGTATGTCACCCCATTACGTGGATAGAGTCCCTGATAAGCCCCCCCCCTTCAGGTAGGTACTTTCCCTCATCAGGTAAGCAGGCTCCCCTGGTATGTAAATAGGGCCCCAGATATATATGTCCCCCCGGTTGGTAAAAAGGTAAGGCTCCCAGACAGAGCCCCAGACAGAAATGACCCCCATTAGGTAGAGCTCCCATTTAAACAATTATACCCCCTAAGTCAGAGCTTTTCAAACTTTTAATGGTGATGCCCTTGCATAGTTTGGCAAATCTGTACTGCATGCATTGCGCTGCACGTCAACAATGGACAACGTAGTACCAGTATCAGCATTAGAAATGCGGCTTCTACCATCCTGTGCCAGTTCCCCCCCCCCCCCATTATCCCTCCCTGTGCCACATATTTCCCCCCTTGATCATTCCCCTGTGCCATTATATTCCCTCCCCCCGTGCCATTATATTTCAGCCCCCCTCCCCGTGCCATTATATTTCAGCCCCCCTCCCCGTGCCATTATATTTCAGACCCTCCTCCTCCCTGTGCCATTATATTTCAGCCCCCCTCCCCCTGTGCCATTATATTTCAGCCCCCCTCCCCCTGTGCCATTATATTTCAGCCCCCCTCCCCCTGTGCCATTATATTTCAGCCCCCCTCCCCGTGCCATTATATTTCAGCCCCCCTCCCCCTGTGCCATATTTCAGCCCCCCCCCTACCGCTGTGCCATTATATTTCAGCCCCCCCCTGTGCCATTATATTTCAGCCCCCTCCCCCTCTGCCATTAAATTTCAGCCCTCTCCCCCTGTACCATATTTCAGCCCCCTCCCCCCTGTGCCATTATATTTCAGCCCCCTCCCCCTGCCCAAATTATTATTTCAGCCCCCTCCCCCCTGAGCCATTGTATTTCAGCCCCCTCCCCCCTGTGCCATTATTATTTCAGCCCCCCTGCCCTCCTGAGCCACATCATTTACTCATTCACCAAACCCCCCCTCCCCCTCTGATCCCCTGCTATTACCTGTCCTCCAACCCATGTGCGCTCCGGCAGGCTCAGGGGCTTTGCGGTTGTTTATGTTGCTGGACCGCATCCTCGGTCCTGACGGAGGTGCGCGCGATGAGCGACGTCATCGCACGCGCCTACGCCAGGACGCGGACGTCCTGCACGGCTCGCTATAGGCTGCAGCATACAGCTGCAGTCTATAGGAGTTTAGTGACGGGGCCCCGTTATATGTGAATTCCTCAGGTATTTAGCCATGCTTGCCTGAAGCAGGGCTAAATGCCTGAAAAATTCACCTGCCGACGCCCGGAACTGCATGTCCCGCGATACAATTTTCACATCCCTGAGCAAAGTTGTGGGTGTCTAACCACAGGGACCCCCCCACCAATGGCGAGAACATATGTCAACTATCCCAAAAGTGAATGGAGCAGCAGTAAGCGTGCCAAACCCCTTCTACATTCATTCTCTATAAGACTTCCGAACACTGCCAAGACCTGAACATGACTATGTTTGGAAGTCCTATAAACAGTGGTTATTGTGGAGACTGAGCATGCACCCTGCCGCTTCTTTCACTTAAAGGGGTAGATCTGTCACGCCCCCTCCCATAGACTTGCATTGAGGGGGTGGGTCTATGACTTCACTAGCTCCCAGCCCCGGCACCAGCGTACGGAACAGTTTGTTCCAAACGCTGAGCATCGGAGTACCCCTTTAAGGGGCAATTTGTTCCCAAGATTGCTGACCCCAGCGATCAGTTATCACCTGTCTTGTGGGAATGACTTTTATTATTGGGATCCTTTAGTATTCTAACCAATCCATAGTAAATGCTAGCCACATATTGTAGATTCATATAATATTTCATATAAAGCATACAGCAGGTGAAATAAGTATTTAACACATCACCACTTTTCTCATTAAATACATTTTTCAAAGGTGCTATACATTAAATTTGGTAACAACTCCAGTAATCCATACATACAAATAAAGAAATTAAGTTACGTGTAATAATGAAATGGAATAGTGAAAAACTATTTAACACATGAAGGGAGGTGCAAAAGGCATTGAAAGCCAAGACAACAGCTGAAATTAATAGTAATTTAAAATCAATCCAGCACCTTGTCAGTGCAAGTTAATACCAGGTGGATTAGTCCCAACTGATGGTCTCATTGCCAAGGTGTCACACAAGACATCTCATGATGGGTAAAAGCAAAGAGCTGACTACCCGGATTCCTGCGTTTCCTATGTGGATTGTAAATATAAGGCTACAAATAGATTGGTGGGTGCCATTTATACTACTTTACTTTTCTTTTTAATCCATACCTTCTGAGGAGCATCATGTTCTGGAACCAGCCACTCCAGCTCAGAGGCAGCCGGTAGTTGCATGCCCTCAAACTGTTTCAGCAGACCCATGGCAACAGCTTCAGCGGAGTTGGAGTGAAGGAAAGAGTAAGATCTGTGGGTAAACGAAACAGAGAACTATACACAACAGACCTCATGTATAAGTAGGATTTGTGCTCAAAGGTTTTTCAAAAATGTAGATATATGTGCTCCTTATAAACTCACATGGACTCTGAGCTCTGCACAGGCTGACAGCTTGGGGTCTTTCTGACATCTGCATCTAGACAAGAGCATACACCACAATAGTTAACATGGGCATATTAACCAGCTGAAGGTACTTATCCAAGGAAACAAGTGTACTTTTATTACATCAGTATCTTTCCAACTCTCTCTGGTCAGTACACCATACTCTATATAAGTCATTGGTTATAATTTCATTGCAAGAGGTAGAGCAAGTCAAAAGGTTAAAAGTCCATCAATCTACTACCATCTAAGGCAACCACCCACAAGTGCAAACCGTTTATTTAGTACCACACACATGCAAAGTGGCAAACATGCTAAACAGAGAAAACAGTCAAGCCTTTTGCCAAACGTGAAGTGGCACAGCAGTGAGTTTATCTGTGTGTTTTAGTCCCTTAAGACCTCTTCACAGCATTAATGACACTACCTGAGAGCAGAGAAGCCATTGAGGCAGAAAGTCCATTCCTAGTCATTACAATCAGGTTATGCCCATCCTTATAATCTGTGTAATACAGCAGGGAGTTACACCAGAGAACAGCAAGATTACACATTTATGCCAAGTTTCTATTTAGTTCATTTTATTAAAATATGCCATGGTAAGGTGCAAGGTAAACACTGGCAACTCAAAGAGGTGCATAAAGTGTTGCCTTTCAGGGCACTTACTGTAAAGCCCATATGATTCAAAAACCAGAGTGTAAGCAGGCTATACACTCAACTGAGTGTGTATGGCAGTGTGAGTGGATTCTGCACCTCTCAACGAATAAACAATATTTTAAAGGGGTACTCTGCCCCTAGACATCTCATCCTCGATCAAGGGGTCCCAGCCGCTGGGGAACCCCGCAATCTCCCTTCTCCCTGTTTAATGCGTCTGGTTCAGCGCCAGAGGCTAGTGACGTCACGGCCATGCCCCCTCAATGCAAGTCTATGGGAGGGGGAGTGACGGACATCAAGAGCCTCCACCCCGCATTGCCAGTCATCCGGCACGGAGCAAAAATCAGTCCGTGCACCGGATACCTGGGGTGCTGCAGCAGAGATTGCGGGGGTCCCCAGCGATCAGACATCTTATCCCCTATCCTTTGGAGTGGGGATAAGATGTCTAGGGGAGGAGTACCCCTTTAAGTACTCTGTGCTGCCTAAATGCTGAGACCCACAGGTTGACAAGGCTTTCCTCTCGCTGTACTGTAATAATGGCCAGCTATGCAGTTATACTGGTAAGAGCAATTCCCCACACCATTGCCACCTGTATGCAATGCTTTCAGACACCTGTACAAACACTTTTTCTAGCGATATCTAGCAGCAAGGGTTAATACAGTTATACATATGACAAAAGAATGATCATGTGTGTTAGATGAATGTCATACAAGGACTGCAAGAGCAAATCGTGTGTATGGGAATGTCCCGACTCTCCACTGACAGCAGATTGGGCATGTTGGGTTTTAACCTACCCAATTCTTCATTCACAATAGAGATAAGCTTCCATCAGAAATTGGACTTTTGCTTTCGATACTAAATTTAGGAAAGACATAACCACATGCTGACACAATCCTGTTTGTCAGGCTATCTAGTCGAGTAGGAATCCGTTATGTGGCTACCTAAATCATGAACAGTTTTCAAAGTCTTATCTTAATAAGAAACGGGATTCATGTAGTGCACAGTATAATAGAAGCAGTCAGTATGGACATTAATGACTACAGCATTATACAGGTTATATCCCTGGGTCAGTGAGAGGAAACTCGCATAAGTCACACACTAAGACCTATCATGTATGGGAAAACTAAATTACCTTGGATTTCATATTGATCCACCTCATCTGCAGAGCCAGTGTTAGACAGATGAGTTGAGTCGTGTGAACTTATCTGCGAACTGCTGTCTGTCACCCCAACGCCTGTAGGAGATCAAAAGGAAAGTCTGATCCAAACATTTCTTGTCTCTACTATAAAAATAACCAGCCACAGCATCTACATGCCACAAGGTTTAAAGGGGTACTCCACTGCCCAATCGTTCAGAACATTTTGTTCCGAACGCTTGGAGCGGGCGGCAGGGGTCGTGAGGTCATGACCACGTCCCCTCAATGAAAGTCTATGGGAGGGGGCGTGGCAGTCACGACGCCCCCTCCCATAAACTTGCAGTGAGGGTGCGTGGTATGACGTCACCACCCCTGCTGCCGGCACCCAGCGTTCTACACCAACGATGGGTACTGTACAGAGATTGTGGGAGTCCCAGCTGTGGGACCCCCACGATCAGACATCTTATCCCCTATCCTTTGGATAGGGGATAAGATGTCTAGAGATGGAGTACCCCTTTAAGCAGCATGTACAGCCAGACATAAATAAGGGCTTATAATCTTGTCTGACAGATGTTGTTAGGCTTTCTTCACATAAGTGTGTATGAAAAGATTTGTTTAATACCCCTAGAATGATTTCCCTAATATAATATTCCCGATAATAACTGTAGAATTAGGCTGATTTACTAAATGTAGTTCATACTACGGCTAATTCCTATGTTGGTTCAGTTCAGTAGCATTATAGTAGTCCTGTGTATTGCAGTCTGACATTGGCTTTCCTCTTCGGTTCCTTAGCTGAAGCTCCTACTTACTGCTAGACTGCTCATCATTACTAAGAGTCTTCCTAGTTCGGATCTGCTGCCGGCGTAGATTGATCTTTTGTTTTAGTTCCCGGATCTCCCGATCACTGTCTTCTTCCTCTTCCTGGAGCTGACGACTCATCATGTTACATTTCATAAGCTCAATAGCTGCAATCAGAGACTCTGAAATACTGAAGTGGGCATTCTCCTGTACCAAGAGAACAGTAGATACAAGTCATCTGACAATACAGCCAACAGGGCACACACTTAAATTGGTTTTCCTAGGTTACTTTCACCAGCTGTACAGCTGTTAGGTGGAAGTACATGCTCAAACAGTCCTGTCCTAACTAGGTGTGCTGCCTTCCCTCCCTTCCTGCTTTTCATACAATGACAGGAGGAGTTGCTGGAGTGCCGATGTCTACTCTTCAGCTATTCTAATGAGATAAATGTTAGGCTGGGCTCACATATGTTCAGCATCCAGCATAGGTGAACTCAGCCTAAATCTTGACACAACTGATGCCACAATAGAGGACAACATGCATCAGTTGTGTAGCATCCGATGTCCATGGTTACTGCCCACCGGACAGGGGAATACAGCACCATATATGTATATGCAGAATTATATAGGTCTTCAGATGTTGTAAGTTGCCTATGAAACATGAAGATGTTAAGGGGGTACTCCACTGGAAAAAAAAAAAATTCTAAATCAACTGGTGCCAGAAAGTTAAACAGATTTGTAAATTACTTCTACGTAAACAGCTTTATCCTTCCAGAACTTATCAGCTGTTATATGCTCCACATGAAGTTCTTTTCTTTTTGAACTGCCTTTCTGTCTGACCACAGTGCTCTCTGCTGACACCTCTGTCCATTTTAGGAACTGTCCAGAGTAGAAGGAAATCCCCATAGCAAACCTCTCCTGCTCTGGACAGTTCCTGATATGGACACAGAGGTGTCAGCAGAGAGCACTGTGTTCAGTCAGAAAGGAAATTCAAAAAGAAAAGAACTTCCTGTGGAGCATATAACAGCTGATAAATACTGGAAGGATTAAGATTTTTAAATAGAAGTAATATACAAATCTGTTTAACTTTTAAGTGGAGTACCCTTTTAAGTAGAGCAGGCAGCAGTTTGGCTATATAGTGTAGTCAGACAATAAAGCCACATTCTTTAGTTAAAGGAGTAGTCCAGTGGTGAAAAACGTATCCCCTATCCTAAGGATAGGGGATCAGTTTCAGATCGCGGGGGGGTCTGACCGCTGGGCCCCCTCGCGATCTCTCTGTACAGGGCCCTGGCTCGCTGGCCAGAAGCAGCAGCCGACACGCCCCCTCAATACATCGCTATGGCAGAGCCGGAGATTACCAAAGGCAGCGCTCCGGCTCTGCCATAGAGTTTAGAGTTGTATTGAGGTGGTGTGTCAGCCGCAGCTTCGTGCGGTGGTCAACACGCCCCCTTTCCGCAGGCTGCTGGGGTCCAGTACAGGAGATCGCGGAGGCCCCAGCGGTCGGACCCCCTGCGATCTGAAACTTATCCCCTATCCTTAGGATAGGGGATACGTTTTTCATCACTGGACTACTCCTTTAACCCCTTAAGGACCAAGCCCATTTTCACCTTAAGGACCAGGACAATTTTATTTTTGCGTTTTCGTTTTTTCCTCCTCGCCTTCTCAAATCCATAACTCCTTTATATTTACAGCTACAGACCATTTTACCATAAAATGTACAGCGAACCCCAAAAAAAAATTTTTAGGGAGGAAATTTAAATGAAAACCACAATTTTGCGCATTTTGGAGGGTTTTGTTTTCACACTATACACTTTACGGTAAAAATGACATGTGTTCTTTATTCTGTGGGTCAATACGATTAAAATGATACCCATCGCTAGACCGTCCACACCGTCCCGTCCCCATAAAAATAAAAAAAATTATAGGGGTCAGAAAATGACAATTTTTAAACATAGAAATTTTACTGCTTCTAGTTATGATTTTTTTTCAGAAGTACGACAAAATCAAAAGTATACAAGTAGGGTATCATTTTAACCGTATGGACCTACAGAATAAAGATAAGGTGTCATTTTTACCAAAAAATGTACTGCGTAAAAACAGAAGCCCCCAAAAGTGACAAAATTGTGTTTTTTCTTCAATTTTGTCGCAAAATTATGATTTTTTTCCCCGTTTCGCTGTACATTTTTGGGTAAAATGACTGATGTCATTGCAAAGTAGAATTGGTGGCACAAAAAATAAGCTGTCACATAGAATTTTAGGTGAAAAACTGAGAGTTATGATTTTTTTAAAGGTAAGGAGGAAAAATGTCAAATGAAAGAAAAACGGAAAAACCCCAAGTCCTTAACCCTCAGGGACCACCTATAACTTTTTCATTTTTCCATATATAGGGCGGTATAAGGACTCAATTTTTGCGCCGTCATCTGTACTTTTTATCGATACTACATTTGCATATATAAAACTTTTAGATCATTTCTTTTTTTTTTTTATGTGACAAAAAAGCTGCATTTTTGGATTTTTTACGTTTATGCCATTCACCGTATGGGATAATTAACATTATATTTTGATAGTACGGACATTTACGCACGCGGCGATACCAAATATGTTTATTAAAAAAATATACGCTTTTTGGGGATAAAATGGGAAAAACGGACAATTTTCATTTTTATGGGGGGAGGGGATTTTTCACTTTTTATTCTTAAATTTTCCAACTTTTATTTTACACTTTTTATGTCACCATAGGGGACTATCTATAGCAATCCTTTGATTGCTAATACTGTTCAGTGCTATGTATAGGACACAGAACTGCTCAGCATTATCGGTGATCTTCTGCTCTGGTCTGTTCGATCGCAGACCAGAGCAGAAGACCCCGGGAGACGGCCGGAGCCAGGTGAGGGGACCTCCGGCCGCCATGCTGGATGATCGGATCCCCGCGGCAGCGCTGCGGGCGATCCGATCATCCATTCAAAGTACCGCACTGCCGCAGATGCCGTGATCTGTATTGATCACGGCATCTGAGGGGTCAATGGCGGACATCTGCGCGATCGCGGATGTTGGCCATTACGGGCGGGTCCCCGGCTGGAACCTGCCGTGTATGACGCGAGAACCGTTCCGATGCTCGCGGTCATACACAGGACGTAAATGTACATCCTGGTGCGGAAAGTCCCGCCAAACCAGGACATACATTTACGTCCGTGGTCGTTAAGGGGTTAAACCACAGGTGCTGTAAAACAAGTAATATATGTAGGTAAGGCCACTTTTACAATTAAAGAGACATTATGAGACACCCCTTTAAATAGACAAGAATCCTACAATAACATCTACAACACAGCAAAACTAGGTTGACTGACAAGCAGAACATAAACAAAGGTTTCCTCCATACCTTCTCTAAGTCAGCACAGCTTCCAAAATCCTGCTCAGACAGATAACTGATCAATGACTGCCCCTCTGAAGGCCTTCGGAATATTCCATCCGTGGTGTTCAAGTACTGTGAGCTGCCTGTAAGATAAAGGAAGAAGAACATTAAACATGAAAGCATAAATCACTGGTGAGAGGGCGTGAGCCGGAAAAGAAAAAATAATGTAAACTGTTGGTAAGAAAAGGAAAGAAAGATGGAGAGATTGACATTCATAGAAGGAAAATGTAGAAACATTTCTGTGATATAAACTGATGGTCTGTTAGGACAGATCGTAAACATGTGACTGGTCCAACCCCAGAAACCTAAACCAAAGGAATGCCCGGACAGCAGAACTCAGTTGAGTGTGATGATCACTTCCTAGCAGTAACAGGCACAAGGCTGCTCTTGTCCATGTGTGTCAGGTATTGATGCTTAACACCATTTACTTGAATGGAGATCTGCTGCATACATACTGGACACATTTGAACAGACATGGATGGCATCGTCAACAGCCCCTGCTGAAAATTCTTCCAATTCATTCACTTATGGGGAACTGCCAGAGATAACTCATGCCCTGTCTTGTGGTTAAGGGATAAGTCTTAACAGTAACACAACCCCTTTAAGGATGGACACATCTGTCCTGCCTGCTGTTCTCTATCTTTTAGGATTGGTAACCCAAGTAAGATTACCTTTGGAATGACACTAATGCCAGCAAAACTCAGAATAACCAGGATACCAATTACTTATCCAGAGCATCTAAATTGCAATGGCGTCCAGACATGTGGAGACCTCTGCGACAGAGGAATTATGCAGTGTGTATACTTACTAGAACAACATGGGGAAAGCTTGGGGAAACCCCAATCTAACGTTGGATAGATTTACTACATCAATGTGATTTTGGAAAAATACAGGCTATTGCTATAGGGCAGTTATGGTGAACCTTTTTGAGCCCGAGGGCCCAAAGCGTAATGCATGCCAACTTTTTTCCCCTCAAAGTGCCCTCAAATAGAAATCCTCCCCAGTCTGTGATGTCTCCCCCACCCCCCTTATCCCCCGCCCATGCAGTATGTCCCTCTTCACACACAGAAATCCTCCCCAGTCTGTGATGTTCCCCCCCCCCCCTTATGCCCAGCCCGTGCAGTATGTCCCCCTCACACAGAGAAATTATTAGGCAGGGGAGATGAGGAGCCGTGTACAACCTCTCTCCCCCTGCTCTGCCTTCTGTCTGCCATGCAGACCTGCGTCCTCCGGGAGGGGAGGGGGGCGTGGCTTCTTTCTCCCATGCAGACCTGTCCTCTGCCTTCGCTCCACCCAGCTCTAGCTCCGGAAACCTTCAGAAAGCTAAGGGGAGGAGCAGACGCAAGTCTGCACAGGACGCATGGCGAACTATGGCCGCGTGCCCACAGAGGGGGCCATAGGTTCGCCATCACTGCTATAGGGGTATGTTCACACTGAGGAGTTGACGCCCAGCCACTAGATGGAATCCGTTCACATAACTCAATGTGAAAAAGTACAGCATGGTTCGTGCAACACCAGAAAAAATCCTACCCAGAAGAGCAGATAAAAGTTAAAGTTCTTATAGAAGAACAGAAGTTCTTGCCAGAAAACCAGACAACTTACTGTAGTCCACATAAAGGGAATTGGGAGCATTTGATCTTCCATTATATGTATTATTGCTTCTTCTAGAAACATCTCCATGGGATTCTGTAACCAACAACAGAAGTCAAGAACCAGAGATATATAATGACCAGAGAATAAAAATTAAAACCATACTGCACATGCACATGGCTTGTAAGATCAATTCAAAGAGAACAGATGAACCGAGGACTACATAAAATGAGTGATGAGAAGTCACGTCCTATGGAGGATTCTGATTATAAGTCATATCAGGCCTTACATCAATGAAAGTCAGATAGAAATAAGGCTAAATAACCACGTATTACAACTTTAAATAAAAACGGGGAGTCTACATAAAAAAATTATTTCATGATCAGCACGTGCAACATACAAGGGTAATGAGAATAAAAAGCACTGGTGAAAAATGGTCTGTACATTGATACAATGATCAAATAGATGTTTTTTGTGTATCCTGTCATGTAGCTTTATCGACCCCAATGTCAATAATAGAGCAAATATGCTGTATAACACAATATTCTTAAAGGCGTATGCCAGAAATTTTTATTTATTTATTTTTTTTATAGATCAACTGGCTCCAGAAAGTTAAACAAACAGATTTGTAAATTACTTTTATTAAAAAATCTTAATCCTTCCAATAGTTATCAGCTGCTGAAGCTGAGTTGTTCTTTTCAGTCTGACCACAGTGCTCTCTGCTGACACCTCTGTCTGTCCCAGGAACTGTCCGGAGCATCAGAGGTTTGCTATGGGGATTCGTTCCTACTCTGGACAGCTCCCGAGACAGGTGTCATCAGAAAGCAGTTAGACATAAAAGAACAACTCAACTTCAGCAGCTGATAAGTACTGGAAGGATTAAGATTTTTTAATAGAAGTCATTTACAAATCTGTTTAACTTTCTGGAGCCAGTTGGTAGATAGATAGATAGATAGATAGATATATATATATATATAAGTTTTTTTCCTGGAATACCCCTTTAACTTTATCAGGCAAAATACACTACATCTCCTGACTTATAGCACAGATGTATACAACTATATGTCATGTGGTCGCATCTGTTTACTATGTTACATTAGAAAATGATTGCATTATATGCCGGCTGGGGCTGATAAGAAACCTCTCCAAGTTCCCAAGGAGATATGGCCATTTCTGATAACCCCGATTAACAAGACGGGGTGGTTATTCATTAATCACAGACTATCAGGATGGGATTGCAGCCTCAGAATATTAACTGTGCACCATTTCCTGGCCTTTACAAAAGCCCAGTCCAGTAGCACGCTGGTAATGAATATAAAACTACTGGAATCGTTCTATATAACCAGTGCTTCAGTGTCACCAGTGCTTCTGCTTCTCCGCTAATAATAGATGCTAAACCTGCTACAGGATCCTCCGTTATACTAGTGATATTCCGTTCACCTCCTAGTGTCAGCGATCAGAGGTAAAGGAAGAAAACCCATTACAGAGTGCAGAAATAGAACATATCACAGATCATTTACACACATACATTATAGAGCATCCATCTCTATGAATAATAGAGGCCGTACACACGAGAATTTATTATTAACCCCTTAACGACGCAGGAGGTAAATGTACGTCCCGGTGAGCTGGTAGTTAACACACCAGGACGTACATTTAAGTCCTAAGCATGATCGGAGCGATGCCCGGATCATGCGCTGCATGTCCCGGCTGCTAATCGCAGCCAGGGACCCGCCGGTAATGGCGGACATCCGCGATCCCACGGATGTCCGCCATTAACCCCTCAGATGCCTTGATCAATACAGATCACGGCATCTGCAGCATCGCTGTCACTAAAATGGATGATCGGATCGTCCGCAGCGCTGCCACAGCGATCCGGTCATCCAGCACAGCAGACGGAGGTCCCCTCACCTGGCTTCGCTGCCTTCTGCTCTGATCTGCCTTCCCGCAGACCAGAGCAGAAGATGACCGATAACCCTGATCAGTGCTATGTCCTATACATAGCACTGAACAGTATCAGCAATCGAATGTGTGCTATAAATAGTTCCCTATGGGGACTATTAAAGTGTAAAAATAAAAATGGTAAAAAAAAAAAAGTTATAAAAATGTGAAAAAAAACCTCCCCCAATAAAAACGTTAATTGTCACATTTTCCCTATTTCACCCCCCAAAAATAAAAAAATATATATTTTATATACATATTTGGTATCGCCGCGTGCGTAAATATCTGAACTATTAAAATAAAATGTTAATGATACCGTACGGTGAACAGCGTGGACATAAAAAAAAAAAAGTCCAAAATAGCTGCTTTTTTATAAAATTTTATTCCCAAAAAAAATGAATAAAAAAATGGACTAAAAGTTTTATATAAGCAAATATGGTATCAATAAAAAGTACAGATCACGGCGCAAAAAATGAGCCCTCATACCGCCGCTTATACGGAAAAATGAAAAAGTTATAGGTCTTCAAATTAGGAGGATTTTAAACGTACTAATTTGGTTAAAAAAAGTTTGCGATTTTTTTTAAGCGCAAAAGTAATAGAAAAGTATATTATCATGGGTATCATTTTAATTGTATTGACCCAAAGAATAAAGAGCACATGTCATTTTTACCATAAATTGTACGGCGTGAAAACGAAACCTTCCAAAATTAGCAAAATTGCAGTTTTCTTTTTAATTTCCCCACACAAATAGTATTTTTTGGTTGCGCCATACATTTTATGATATAATCAGTGATGGCATTACAACGGACAACTGGTCACGGAAAAACAAGCCCTCATACTAGTCTGTGGATGAAAATATAAAAGAGTTATGATTTTATGAAGGTGAGGAGGAAAAAACAAAAACGTAAAAATTAAATTGTCTGAGTCCTTAAGGCCCAAATGGGCTGAGTCCTTAAGTGGTTAAGGCGATTCATGAAGCTGCCAGTACCTTCTCAAGCTAAGAATAAAACAGATAAAACGTTCTGGACCAGTATCTCCCAACCAGGCTGCCTCCAGCTGTTGCAAAACTACAACTCCCAGCATGCCCGGACAGCCTTTGGCTGTCCGGGCATGCTGGGAGTTGTAGTTTTGCAACAGCTGGAGGCAGCCTGGTTGGGAAACACTGTTCTGGACAAAGTAAACACTTACCTTGATATTTTCCAATGGCTACATGAGTATCAGAGTGTGAGCGCATGTGGCTCTTTCTAACGTGGCTTAATCCATTAATTATTTGGCCCTCGGAGAAGCTAGAGCGGCGAGGGACAGAAAGCAGAGTCAGGGTCGGTAACACTGGGGTTGTTGGAACTGGAGTGTCTTCTTTTTGGGAGCTGGAGAAGAGATTGGAACTACTGCTGCTCTGAGTAGATGCTCTGCGACTCATGTTTCCTATTGCAAGGTACTCTGGGCCATCATCTGCCTCACTAGGCAGGTCTTCTGAGGTGGCAGTCTCTTCACTGTGGCTGGTCATCGTGCTGATACTCATTTCACTTACAGGAGAAAAGGGCTCCTGGAAAGACATGTCTCTGGTGGGAGGGAAGGACTCATTCACAGGCAGGGATATGCACTCTTTATAGATGTTGTTTTGCTGATCTACCATGCCAGAATGAAAACCTGAAAGAAACATGGATAGAAGAATTATGGAATAACCAATAATGTGCGCATTCTGTTTGATCATAAAGGTGTTGCCATGTGTGTTATCAACTTCTCTGTTCTCTGCCTCCAGATATAAACAGTGCTGCCTTTCATATGGGCCGAGATACAAGGAGCAAGCCCTGACTGGAGGGGGTCAGGGTGGATTCACACCACGTTTTTGTAATACAGTTCCCGCATACGTTTTCAATGGAACCATATAGAAAACCGTATGCATTGACTCCTCATTGAAAACCGTATGTCAACCGATCCGTTTTGCGTCTTGTGCGGTTTATGACCGTTTTTTTCCTGTACCCAAAACCGTAGCCTACCACGGTTTTTGGTCCGGGTGAAAAACTGTATTAAACCGTATACATTATTATTTTTTTTTTTGTTAACATGGGAGTCAATGGGAACCGTACAGATGTATGTGTGTACGGTTCCATCTGGTTTGCACCACACTGTTTTTGACTTTTTTCTTGGAACTTCAATCAAACAAGCGAAACTTTATTCATAACGGAATGAAAAGTTAAGAAAAGAAACTTTTTTTTTCTTAAAAAACGGATGCAACCGGACATCATTTTTTAAACCGTATACAGGTTAAAATTTGTACACATGTTTTGATACAGTTTAGTCCGGTTTTGAGGAATCTGTTTTTCATCAAACACCGGATAGGGGAACTGTATTGCAAAAACGTGGTGTGAATGCAGCCTTACCAAGTTCCTGATAGTAGAGGACAGAAGAGCATGGAGAGTAAGCTGGCACGGAGACAATGTGGATATTACTCTTACAGAGGAGCTTCATGGCCCCTGCCAAAGAGATTGGGGAAGATTTATAAAATCCTGTCCAGAGGAAAAGTTGCCCAGTTGCCCATAGCAACCAATCAGATCACTTCTTTCAGTTTTCAGAAGCCTTTTCAAAAATGAAAGTAGTGATCTGATTGGTTGCTATGGGCAACTCAGCAACTTTTCCACTGGACAGGATTTGATAAATCTCCCCCAAAATGTCCAGCACTGGAGGATAACATTTACATGCTTTGTTCCAAATTTTTTTAATCCACAAATTTAAATAAATTGAGAAACTGCTGACGTGTTTCAAGCCTTCATGTTTGCAGCTTTAAAACTGACCAAATTTCATGGATTCAAAACACTTGAA